>NC_063047.1:8079316-8120785 GCF_018812025.1 Megalobrama amblycephala
GGGCTTGAGAGCGTAGCGGCCGGCGGGCTTGAGAGCGTAGCGGCCGGTGGGCTTGAGAACGAAGCAGCCACCGGGCTTGAGTGCGAAGCGGCCGGTTGATACCTTGGAATGCCAGCCGCTCGCGCTGAAATCAGCGGTGGGTCAACCACACTGGAACGTAATCCTTGCCGTTCTCTGACTGATCTAGAGACGTGACGTGGCTCTGGGCGATCAGCGGCGACGTGACATTGCTCTGGGTGATCAGCGAAGGTGTGACGTTGCTCTGGGCGATCAGTGGTGACGTGACTCATTGTTGCGGCCGCCATTTTGTGAGTGTCATCTGGCGCGGCGGCCATTACACACCCAAACGAGGAATCGCGTTCCTCCGCGATACCCACAGTAAATGGAGATCCACTCAGTAGCAACGCCAGTTCTATATACTGTTCTAAAGTCCCATTTGGCTCATGTATTGGCATAATAGAGCTGAGCGGTTCAGACAGTCCCCCGCGAAAGAATGTCATAAGACATAACTCATCAAAGCATGTTAACGGAGCCAGTTCAATAAAGTCCAAAACATAATCTTCAATGGATCTGTCTCCTTGACGGAGACCGATCAACTGGGCGGATGGATTCATAAGGGTAACGACAGGAACACTCACGAAAGCTGCTGGATCTGTGTTGGCGAAGTCTTCTGTAACGAATGGAGACTCAGGCGGGAGATCCAAGTGCAGCATTTATTTACAAGTGAGAGTGGTCGTACAGGCAGGGTCAAAACAGGAACAAACAGGAACAGTAAGGAACAGGCAGAATCGTAGTCAGGGTACAGGCAGTAGATCGAGGCAGGCGGATATCACATACAGAACGGTATACCAGGCAAGGGTCAAGACAGGCAGCAATGGGTCAAGAAACAGGAACAGGCAGCAACGGTAACAGACAGGCAGACAGGAATATAAACGCTCGGAGATGATACACTGGGTAATCAAGACTTCGCGGTGAAGTGGTGTGTGTGTGAGTCCTTTATAGTCCTGGTAATGAGTATCAGCTGGGTGTGGTGATTAGTGTGGAGTG
Organism: Megalobrama amblycephala; assembly: GCF_018812025.1. NCBI lineage: Eukaryota > Metazoa > Chordata > Actinopteri > Cypriniformes > Xenocyprididae > Megalobrama > Megalobrama amblycephala. The sequence goes on from NC_063047.1 coordinate 8,080,364, forward strand.
TGCATGGCTGTATGTGGCAACAGGTGATTGGTGGAGTGAGTGCATGTGACTGACAGGGAGGATTATGGGAAATGGAGTCCGGAGTGAACAGGAACAGACTGTGATCGTGACACCATGAGTGAAGTAGAACAAATAAAGTTAATATTAGGAGAGGGACCGACAGCAGCACTGGCTGCAAGATACGTGTGGACGTGCCACAGCCTGAGAGACAGCAGGTGAATGTGTGTAAAGTGTGTGTCTGACCTCAGTGTGTTTCCCTACCATCCACCACAGTGACCCTCCGTATGTGTGTGTGTATATATGTTTGTTTAACCACTGTGGTACCAAATGTTCAGACATGTTCTAATGTGTTACATTGTTAATTTAAGTTTAAGTTATGTTGTAATATTTGATAATATTTTCTTCTATTATACAGATGTTTTTATTATTGTTTTATGTATATATGCTTGGGCAATATTGTATTATTTACAGTCATGCCAATAAAGCAATTTTGAATTTGAATTTGATAGACAGACAGACAGACTACTGCACTACACGTTTGTAACACAGTTCGTAGATAAGGAAGAAGGAGGCGGGAACCGGCGAACGTTCAACAAAACTTTAATTCAAAATAAACAGATACAAAACAAAAGTAATGCCGGCAGACCCTCGCGGACGTCTGCGGGCCACACAAACATAATAAAACATAAAATAAAGTCCAGGCCTGGTCCTCTCTCGTCCTTCACTGTCGTCGCTCCTCCTTTTATGCTTCCAGAGCTTCTCCGTGAGAGACTCGAGGCCGGTGCGCCTCGCAGGTGGAGCTCATTATCTCATTATCTCTCACCGGCCTCGCGCCGTTCCCTCACGGCTCTCGCCCGCCCTGCTCGTCACATACCCCCATCGCCCCTCGCAGGCCGGGGGGTACCCCTGTCTCAGGCCTGTCTCAGCAGCCGCAGCACCTGGGGGTAAGGACAGACGAGACGAGAAAAAGGAGACGGAAGCACAGGGAGCAACAGAACGAGAGAGGGAAGAGAGGAAAAAGAGGAAAAAAAAATTCTTGGTCCGGTTCCCAGACACACTGCCGCTCGGTCCTCAGTCAGCCGGGAGGCTCTTCCTCACGGTGCCATGCGATGGTACTGGATGCTCGGTGGACGGCTCGATCCTCCTCCACCCCCTGGCGGCCGGCGATGGCTCCTCCAACTGAGGGCAGCCGGCAGCGAGTCCGCCGTCCCCTGCTCCTCCCCTTCATGGTGGACGTAGCAGGTTCCGGCCCACGGTGGAAGGCGGCGACTCCTCCGCTCCCTCCTGGACGGCAGCCACCCCACCTCGTCCCAGGAGCACGGCCTCGAGCTCTCCGTCCCACCTGTCACTAGGCTCCAGCACCACCGCCTCGGGCAGCCTCTCGCGGTCTTCACTCCCGCGCTGCCCGACCTCCGCAGCACCGCGATCCCCCTCAGCAGCGAGGGCTCTCCGACAGCATGTCCCTCCTTCCTCCCGGGTTTCGGCACCAATGTAACACAGTTCGTAGATAAGGAAGAAGGAGGTGGGAACCGGTGAACGTTCAAACAAAACTTTAATTCAAAATAAACAAACAAAATGAAAGTAATGCCGTCAAACCCTCGCGGACATTGCCGGCCACACAAAATAATAAAGCATAAAATAAGTCCAGGCCTGGTCCTCTCTCGTCCTTCACTGTCGTCGCTCCTCCTTTTATGCTTCCGGAGCTCCTCCATGAGAACTCAAGGCCGGTGCGCCTCCCAGGTGGAGCTCATTAACTCTCGCGTCATGCCGTCTCATGCCGTTCCCTCACGGCTCTCATCCCAAACAATGAAAAACAACACAAAATCTGATCTGGCCTTTCAGACTGAAACAAAAATCTAATTTTAATTGCATTTCAAAACACATGTGGATGTTGTTTGGATTATGATTGTAATGTGATTTTTTTTAACTAAATGGATTTGAGATGTTGCATCAACTAATTGTGTTTCTGCTGTGTTTAAACAAAGCTATTTGACTTTAGTTCTGATGACACCTCACTTTCATAAAGGACTCAGTCTGAGTAGTTAAATGATCATCACAATGACCAGATGGCCAATAATATCACCTTTAATGTTGGGAAGAGGAGAAAACAAAAACTTTCAAAGAGTAGCTCTCCGTCGTAAATGAAATCTCGGATCTTGCAGGATACAATCAATCTCTTAAATGGTTTTTAGCCGAACATGTTCACACATTAGCAGATTATTATTCATCTCTGTGTCATTAATGATTCTCTATGATGGAGAGCGGTCGTGTTGTGCCGTGTATTACAGATGTTTTGTATGTCTTTGATTGGATGCTTTGTACTCTCGCCTCCTGTCATGCATACAAGATCAGTCCTTGTATTCTCAGCGGCCTGTAGCACTACAATCAGATACACTTGATAAAATGACTACAGTCCGTGTAGATCTGCGAGATATTTGGGAAGTTGTTAGCTTAAACTTTGCTGTAACATAAACAGACATCAAAACAGACTTTGAAAAACGTCTTGAAGGAGTTGAAGTTGCTTTGTAAAAAGTGATGACAAAACTCTTTGTTAGCAGATGATTAACACTGATTTCCCTTTGATGCTATAGTTTGATCTTCCTTTTAAGGCTGTTTTGTTGTTTTTCAGGTCTGTGTTCACAGGGAAGGCGGGTCTTATAATGCGAATTATTTAGTGCATAACTGAAACATCATCAACTTAAGAATGCATCTGTTTGCAGATGAGGACCAGATGTTTTCTGCAAGTATTTTATTTTTTAATGATGTATATCAAATGGATTGGTGTGATCTTCAATGCTTCAATGAGGCTCTATATTACAGTATTTTTATTTGCTAGAATATTGAAATGCACCAACAGTGATGTTGAATATGTAGTTCAGTCATGAAACTAGATGGCGGAGACTGATGGTCCTTTATGTGCAATCTGCAAGCAGTCACATCATTACCGCATGGCACAAGCTGATTGGCTTCTGCTGATCCTGCAGCCCATGAGATTGCTTGCTCAACATGTAAATAGTCTGGTTCAGTGTTTGCTGTAAGCTATTAGAGTCCTTCTGAACCCCTCCACCTCCCCAGCTCCACCTGTCTAGATCTGCTGCAGGATTTATGTATATCTATTTAGGTCACCGTGATTTTGCCAAGTAAGACATGTTCCTGGATCAACATCTTTGTTGATCCTGGAACAACATTCCAGTCAACCAAACAGATTTGAGGGACAAGTTTACCATTTATGTCAAGTTTAGGCTTGCAACCTGGGTTAGGTGCTTCCACATCAATGTTATTCACCTATCTTTCCCCTCTGATTTTAGGGATAAGTTATGGGTAGGATTAGGTTTAGAGGTAGGAATAGGGTTAAGACCAAATTTTCAGACTGGAATGTTGTTCCAGGATCAACAAAATATGTTGATGTCTTACTTGGCAAAATCACGGTGACCATCTATTTATGCAGCAGCAGCATATCTTACATGTTCACAGCAGTGTCTCTGTGTATCTATTAGCAGTGGCAAGTCCAAATACTACATTAACATTGCCATATTATATTGAATTTTTGAAGAAGCCAGGATTTTTCTTGAAGGAATCGCCATTGGTTTCAATACAGTAAAGGCCTGTTCACACCAATAATAATAACTATAAAGATAATGATAAAGATATCTAAAAATCATCCTATATATAAAAAAATAGCACTGTCCACACCACAGCTATAACAATAACGATACAGAGTAACAATAACGTTGGGATCACTTTCACAATGATTTTTTCCATCTGTTGAATGATAAAACACTGACAGCCAATCAGAATCTGTTATAATTTAAGGGCTCACACGTTTAAAATGGCGGACGACATTGCGGAGAAGTTCATTGCTGAGGTCCAGAAAAAGCCACCACTGTTTGACAAATCAAACCCCCTTTTCAGGGATACTTTAAAGAAAATGGATATATGGAAATCAATCGGTCATACCCTCGGAATAAATGGTCAGAAGTATTAACGATGAGATCATTATGTCAGGCTAGCAAACAGTGTAACATAAAATTACCTCAGGTATCCAGCGCTAGTTTCGACAACATTGTCTTGCTTCCTTTGAAGTTCCAGTGAAAAAGACTAGGCTGTTTTTATTCCACTATATTGACTTTGTCAGCTAAATTCATGGTTAGATTACGATCGATTACGCGAGCTAATCACTCAAAACATAGCATGCTGAGGACATCTGCTGGTTAAAGCCTGTAAATGCAACAAGAACAGCAAAAACATGTTGTGCACACTTTGAAACCGCAGCACGTGACCGTTATCGTTCGTTGGTGTGGATGCAAATATAGTTATCTTTATAGTTAACTTTATAGTTATTGTTCTTGGTGTGAACGGGCCTTTTAAACTTACAGTATGTTAACATTGTATACCCAAATTTACCATGGTAAAAATGTTATTCAGCACAAAATACCACATTTAGTATTTCTATACAAAACCAGTTGATTTCATGCCACAAAAATGTTTTAGAATGTCATATATAACAAATCTTAAATGAGCCTTTATATTATTGTACTTTATACTGAAATGCACCAACTGCGATGTTTATTTGATGAAATTTTAGGGGAAGCCAGCTAGGCTTTTTGTGCAAATCTTAAAGCAATCACCATTGTTTCAATACATGCTCTTACAGTAAGACTTAAACTTTGAGTATGTTTCCATAGTACATACTGTACTCTTATTTCATAGTTTTTTCGTGATATGACCCCTTTAAGAGCACAAGTCTTAGATGAATGTTCCAGCAGAACACAAACACCTCCGTCCCTTTATACTCGGGGATCGTGGGGTGATACATCTTTCTGGACATGAGAACAATGCCTGTGAGCTCTAATTCTTCATGACAGCACTGTAAATGGGCCACAGATATGGCTGATGTTTTGAGAGCAATCATTTGCATTTAGATGGAAAAAAAGAAATCAGGTTAGTTTGAGAACAACAGATGTCGAATGGTCAATCAAGAAACTACTTATATATGTGTATAGTGAGCAGAAGTATAGAAAAAACTGAAATGTATTAACAATATGTGAAAAAAGAATTGTCAGAACAACTAAGAATTTTCAGGTAAAAAGGAATATTTCACTTCTGGTTTAAAATTTGTTTTGCAATCAGGTTGTAACACTATTTTCCATATAGAAAAAATTTATTTAGTAAACATGCATCTTAAAGCCTCACCTTCAGCGACAGACTCTCCAGATGCCATTTTTCAGGGTTCAGCTTCTCATTTTCTCTCACTGTCAGGTTAACACTGGGACAGGGCAACTTGGTCTGCAGTTGCAGCGTTGCACAAAGTCTCCCTGATCCCTGCTGTGCGCTCTCATTCAGAAACGACGGAGGACAAGTGAGGGGCGTCCCAACAGAGAGGGGACAGAATGCCAAAAAGAAGCAAAGGAGTATGACTGGTGCCATCATTCTGACTGCAAACTCATCAGCTGGGAGAAATATCCAGGCAAAGCACCAATATAAAGACCCTCTGGTCAATAAATAACTATGAAGATTACATTAGAGTTGGTTTTACAGGTCATGCACACCAGATAAGATGAGTCAATATCGCTGTTTTCATAGTCATTTTCTAAACAGTAATTGATTTGTAGAAACATGCACAAATACAGACAGAACTTAGCCTTCATTTATCATTGATCTTTTATTTTGATAATCTATGATCATACTTCTGCTGACTTTTCTAATCACTCACACTGTAAAAAATAATTAGTGAGTTTACTTAGAAAACGTGTGGAAACTTATTGCTTTAAATTGATCAAGTACACTGTAAAAAGAATTGTTGGTTTAAATTAAAAAAGTAAGTTACCTGGTTGCCTTAATATTTTGAGTTAATTGAAATTAAAAATTTGAGTTAATACAATGAACGTGATTGATTTAATCAACAGAAACTCAAAATATTATGTTAAGTAAAAACTTTTACACTCTATGTTTTATGTATTACTGCAGCCTACCATATTGTTCCGAATATAAGACAATGTTGTTGTTGTTGTTTTTTTCTTAGAAACACATCTGAAAAAAATGGGCTAGTCTAGACTTTTACATGTCAATACACCCGCAACAATAGGTGGCGCCCAAATATGAGTAAAACAAGTGTGTCAAAAAATATGATGTTTCAGAGTGTAATGTTAGAAGATTGAGAGCTCAAAAAGACGGTCTTAAAAGCATTAATGTTAACAGTCAAAGAAAAGCTTACCAACTAAGAGCCGTGTGACTGTCAGTTTTTGTGCCTCGCCCGTATGTGATTTTAAAGCGTAAGACGGTACCCAGATTTCAAAACGTCTCGGTTACGTATGTAACCCTCGTTCCCTGAAGGAGGGAACGGAGACGTACGTCAGTAGTGACCGACTTATTGGGATATCGCTTAGAGAGCCCTATCAGCTTTGTGTGAACTAAAACAAGCCAATGGAATTGGCGTGCGATATTTGCATAATGCGCACCGCCCCGACAGGTGTATATAAATAGGAAGCGGATGCAATCGCACTCTGTTTTTCGCTGAGGAGACAACTGGTGTCCGCACTACAGCGAGGGTACAGAAACTGTGGCGACGGGACGTACGTCTCCGTTCCCTCCTTCAGGGAACGAGGGTTACATACGTAATCGAGACGTTCCCTTTCAGTCGGTCACGTTCGACGTACGTCAGTATTGACCGACGAATTGGGATCCCAACTAAAGCGCCACAGTTACGAAACCCCTTCCAGTGCTCAACGCAAGCTCTAACCGCCCATAGCCTTTTTAGGGGGCGAGCTCACGCCGAGGAGTTTACTGCTGTTTTACCTGATACCCACTAAGTAAACTAGACTACACTGGGGAAGCGAACCCGTAGGGGACGCTGCGGAGGCCACTACCTACCCAACGGGGGAGGAGTTTACGTGGAGAATACACATATGGACTGGCCCGGGGGCAGTACGCATATGGAGTCCCTGGGATGGCTCCACCTGGGTAGGGGGAGACTCATCTGACAGGTGACAGCAGAGCTGGCTCTGCTAAGGGAAAGACACGGACTCGGCCCGTAGGGAGTTTTACACCGTGGATGAATACACATATGGGACCGCTCACGTAGAGGAGTCACGACATATGGGCCCCAGCCAACAGACAGCGTCAGCGACGGATGTAGGCCTGGCATCAGACACTCCGCAATGTCCGAGCCGAAGGGGGAGGCGGAGGAACTCGACAGGGTTCGCCAAGCGGGGAACACGACTGGAGTAAAAAGTATGCACGTATCCGGCCAAGGGGCGGGAATGGCATTGCAAGCCGACACTTAGAGCGGGTACAACACGTCTACCGACTAGTGGATGCGAGTACACGTGAAGATACCGGCTCTACACGTAGGCTATAAAACCTAGCGAACGTGTTAGGTGTCGCCCAGCCCGCAGCTCTACAGATATCTGTCAGCGAGGCGCCATGAGCCAGCGCCCAGGAAGAGGCCACCCCTCTGGTGGAGTGGGCTCTCAACCCGAGCGGGCAAGGCACGCCCTGGGATTCATACGCCAAGGCGATGGCATCCACTATCCAGTGGGCCATCCTCTGCTTGGAGACAGCCTTTCCCTTCTGCTGGCCTCCGTAACAGACAAAGAGCTGATCTGAGGTCCTGAAGCTTCGCGTTCTGTCCACGTACACACGCAGAGCGCGGACGGGACAGAGCAAAGCTAGGGCTGGGTCTGCCTCCTCCGAGGGCAGCGCTTGCAGGTTCACTACCTGATCTCTGAAGGGAGTGGTAGGAACCTTGGGCACGTATCCAGGCCGGGGTCTCAGGATGACGTGAGAATCACCGGGCCCGAACTCTAGGCACGCTTCGTCGACCGAAAACGCATGCAGGTCCCCTACCCTCTTAAGGGAAGCCAATGCGACCAGAAGGACAGTTTTCAGAGACATTAGTTTCAGGTCGACTGATCGCAAGGGCTCAAAGGGATGACCCCGGAGAGCTGAGAGAACCAGGGTCAGATCCCAAGAGGGTACGGAGGAAGGGCGAGGAGGATTCAGTCTCCTTGCCCCCCTCAGGAACCTGACGATCAGATCGTGTTTCCCCAGGGACTTACCCTCAACTGCGTGGTGATGTGCAGCGATAGCGGCAACATACACCTTCAGGGTGGAGGGAGACAGCCTTCGCTCCAACCCTTCTTGCAGGAAGGAAAGCACAGATCTGACCGAGCATGATCGGGGGTCCTCTCGGCGAGAGGCACACCATTCGACGAACAGGTTCCACTTCAGCGCGTAGAGGCTCCTAGTGGAAGGAGCTCTAGCGGAAGTGATGGTGTCTACGACCGCTTGTGGGAGATCACTCAGAACCTCCGCATCCCGTCCAGGGACCACACGTGGAGGTTCCACAGATCGGGACGCGGGTGCCACAGGGTGCCCCGTCTCTGAGTCAGGAGGTCCTTCCTCAGAGGAATCAGCCAGGGAGGGGCTGTCGCGAGGAGGATGAGGTCCGAGAACCAGGTCCGAGTGGGCCAGTACGGAGCCACTAACAAGACCTGCTCCCCGTCCTCCCTGACCTTGCACAGGAGTTGTGCGAGAAGGCTCACTGGGGGAAACGCATATTTGCGTAGACCCTGGGGCCAGCTGTGTGCCAGGGCATCCGTGCCGAGCGTGCCGCCGGTCAGGGAATAGAACCACTGGCAGTGGGCAGTTTCTGGGGAGGCAAACAGGTCTACCTGGGCCTCGCTGAAATGCTGCCAAATCAAGAGATGGCGGGCGAGTTGCGACATGCGACGGGAGCGTAGACCACCTTGATGGTTGATGTACGCAACGGCCGCAGTGCTGTCCGAACGGACCAGTACGTGCTTGTCTGACAGCAGCTCCTTGAAGCGGGCCAGAGCAAGACGTACTGCTAGCAACTCGAGGCAATTGATATGCCAATGCAGCTGAGGCCCCGTCCAAAGACCCGACACTGCATGCCCGTTGTACGTGGCCCCCCATCCCGTGGCAGAGGCATCTGTGGAGACCACAGCATGCCTGGACACTTGTTCGAGGGGTACTCCGGCCCGCAGGAACGAAGGATCCAACCACCGGATGAGGGTGCGACGGCAGCTCGGTGTCACGGGGACACGGAGTGTGCCGCGCTGCCACGCCCATCTCGGGACCCGGCCGCGGAGCCAGTGTTGAAGCGGCATCATATGGAGCAATCCGAGCGGCGTGACCGCGGCTGCAGATGCCATATGCCCCAGGAGCCTCTGAAAATCTTTCAGTGGGGCCGCTGTCCTGCGCTTGAGCGAGCTCAGGCAGTTCAACACCGACTGGACGCGCGCCTCGGTGAGACGCGCAGTCCGTGCGACCAAGTCTAGCTCGAGACCGAGATAAGAGATCCTCTGCCCGGGGGCGAGTTTGCTCTTGTCCCAGTTGACCCGAAGACCCAACAGGCTGAGGTGAGCTAAAACCATGTCCCTGTGTTCGCACAACTGCTCTCGTGAGCTGGCCAGGATCAGCCAGTCGTCGAGATAGTTGAGAATACGAACGCCCTGTTCCTTGAGGGGAACAATGGCCGCCTCCGCAACCTTCGTAAAGACGCGGGGTGACAGGGCCAGCCCGAAGGGTAGGACTTTGTACTGATATGCCCGACCCTCGAACGCAAACTGCAGGAAGGGTCTGTGTCGAGGCAGAATCGAGACATGAAAGTACACGTCCTTCAGGTCGATTGCTGCAAACCAATCCCGGGGACGGACGCATTCGAAAATGCGCTTCTGCGTGAGCATCTTGAACGGCATCCTGTGGAGATACCGGTTCAGGACGCGCAGATCCAGGATTGGCCGTAGCCCACCGCCCTTTTTCGGTACAATGAAGTAGGGGCTGTAGAACCCCGACTTCATATCGGCTGGAGGGACCGGCTCGATTGCATCCTTCGCCAGTAGGACAGCAATCTCCGCCCGGAGAACAGGTGCACTGTCCAACGACACTTGAGTGAAGTGGACACCCCTGAAAACCGGGGGAAGCCAGGCGAACTGAATCGCATAGCCGAGTCTGATAGTGCGAATGAGCCAGCGGGACGGGCTGGGAAGCGTGATCCACGCCTCCAGACTCCGAGCCAGCGGGACCAAAGGCACCACAGACGCACCGGGGGTGGGGCAGCAAGGCAGAGTGGGACCCGACTCGGACGGCATGGGAGCGGCCCGGAGTGTGGTCGGACTCTGGGAGGCAGCAGTGCGTATGGGAGACGGCGCCCGGGACGCGGCCTGCACCATCACACTGCCACCTGCTGGCGGAATGGGAGGGGGCTGCGAGCGGCGAGGCGGGGCCTGGCACACTGGCAGACGCACCCTGTTGTGACCTGGAGTTTGAGGAAACTGCTCTTTTTGTGATAAAGTGGGTACCGCTGGACTCCGGGGAGCCAGCGGCGGTAGATGGACAGACATCACAAATTCCCCCGGCCCTCCTCCGGGGGTGGGAGAGAAGGTGGAAAACTCTCCCGAAGAGCAAGAACCTTCCCCTCCAGGTTGCCCGTCTCAGGGCCGTGACTCCTTTTTTCGTTTGCCACCTGGCTTGGCAGAGACGGGCTGGGCACCACGTCCGCGACCGGCACCCTGCTGTTTGGCTGGTGTAGGCTGCTGCTTTGCCGAACTAGCAGGGGCGGAGGACGACGCAGACGGGCGCCCTCGGCGATGAGCAGGCTGAGGCTGAGCCACGGGCAGGTGGGTGGAGGCAGCAGCGGACCGCCGTGGCATGACGTGTTTGATGGCCTCAGCCTGCTTCTGTGCAGCGGAGAACTGTTGGGCGAAGCTCTCCACCGCGTCGCCGAAGAGGCCGACCGGGGACACGGGGGAATTCAGGAACCGCTGTTTGTCGGTTTCCCGCATGTCCGCCAGGGTCAGCCAGAGATGGCGTTGCTGGACTACGAGGGTAGACATCGCATGACCAACGAAGCGTGCTGTCACCTTCGTTGCCCGGAGGGCAAGGTCAGTGGCAGCGCGCAGCTCCCCAAGCAATTGCTGGTCAGGCCCTTCCTGGGCATCTCCGACAGCGCTTTTGCCTGGTAAACCTGCAAAAGGGCCATCGCGTGCAGGGCTGAGGCAGCCTGCCCACAGGCACTGTAAGCCTTCTCAGTCAGACCGGCTGAGAACTTACAGGCCCGGGACGGGAGGCGCGGCTCACCACGCCAGCCAGTGGCTGTTGGACACAGCTGCATCGCAACAGACCGCTCGACTGGCGGGATCCTCGCGTACCCCCTGGCTTCCCCGCCGTCCAGGGAGGTGAAGGCGGACGAGGGACCGGGCCTTGCATGAACACTATACGGTGTTTGCCAAGACCTAGTCACCTCATCGTGCACTTCCGGGAAGAATGGCATTGGGGCGGGACGCTGGACCTGACCAGCGCGACCCCCCCCAAGTACCAATCATCCAACCGAGATGGGCCGGGGCAGGGTGGAGGGTTCCACTCGAGCCCGACACACAAGGCGGCCCGGGAAAGCACAGCCATCAACTCGGGATCCGACTCGGGCAACGCTACCGTCCCGGAGGGTGGCAGCGCGTCCGGATCTTCCTCCCCGAGGACTCTGGCTCACCTTCCGATGCAGAGATCGACATCTGCTCCGCCGCAGGCGCACCAAAGGTAACGGCTGGACAGTCCGTAGAGGGCCCAGCGGAAACCAACGGTGGCACGATGGGTTGCGGTGCTGATGAGGCGGCAGGGGCCCGCGGAGCGTTTCCGCTCGGCGGGGAAGCCCTAACCGTAATCCTCAGGTCGCCCTTCCTATACACCGCCGAACCGTCATTCCGACCGGGGCCGGAAAAAACGGTCGAACGGGGCATAGGGGAGGGGACCCCCGCTTCCTGAGACTTCAGGAAGGAGAGCCTAGACCTCAGCACCGCGATAGTCATATTCCCGCAATGGGAACATGAACCATCCACAAAAGCTGCTTCAGCGTGCTGAACGCCCAAACACGAGATGCAGCGATTGTGCCATCAGCAGGGACCAGGGAACGACCGCACCCAGTAACGCACAGACGAAATGACATACTGTCAGGGTTCGTCTGTAAAGCTCTTTTAGAAGGGGAATGATCAGCTCACTTGTGCTGAAGCACACAGGGAGTGACGCGATGTGCTCAGGTACACCACTCCCTGAACACACCGAGGAACCGGCCCAAATCGCAACACACACACACACTTTTAGAGTGTTGCTGTTAAAACAGCAGTTGAGAGCTTATAGCTCGGCTCCTCGGGGCTCGCGACCTCGCTGGAGTGCCTTCACTGCCAACACAAACAGCTCGCTGTTAATCCTCTTCTGAGGCAGTTTTAGTTTCACTTTTGAAGAAAGTCTTCTGAAGCAGGACACCAGTGTATGGCTCCGAAGCGAAAGACAGAGTGCGATTGCATCCGCTTCCTATTTATATACACCTGTCGGGGGCGGTGCGCATTATGCAAATATCGCACGCCAATTCCATTGGCTTGTTTTAGTTCACACGAAGCTGATAGGGCTCTCTAAGCGATATCCCAATTCGTCGGTCACTACTGACGTACGTCGAACGTGACCGACTGAAAGGGAACTAGATAGGATGTCACTTCTACCGTTAATGAAATTTTGGTAGGTTACATGGTTTTCACTATGATTTGAAGATTTGTTTATGACTCTCTAACTTCAATACAGAACAATCAAAAAGCTGTTAAGACATCAAAGCTGTTGAAAATGATACTTAATGTAATAGAAACATGATTGATTTGTGATATAAGATACTGAATTTTGATTTCATTGTTTTATATAGTCAAATGACTTTGTATTCCCCTACTGTTGTTTCAATAAAAAAAAAAAAATGTTTTTCACTATGAGATGGATAGCCTAAATGCTGGGCTGCAGGTTTTTTATATGGTAGCCTATGCCAAAAAGTGTTTATTTTTGAATGTAATCGTTGGTATATTTTACCAGCAATACAAATATTAAAATATGAAAAATATATATTTATAAAAATATATATAGTTATATGAAAATAATTTTCATAAAATAGAAGATTTGGTCTTCAAAAAGGTCATTTTCCAAAATGTACATGTTGAAAATGTCTTATATTCAGGGTCGTCTTATATTTGGGACAATACAACAATACTGAGGTGCAAATTGTAACAAAATGACTTAGCAAATAGTATACAATTCAACAGTAGTTAGTTTATTGCATCAAAGCAGGGTAAATAGAAGCAGGTGAGGAAACAGTAAATCATCAAGCTCAATGGAGAGATGAGATGGTAACTGTTTTATGGTCTTTGCAGATAGTGAGGAGATCTTGGACTTCAGAACTGGAGAGAGTACACACCTCAAGTAGAGGCTGGTGAGTTTGGAGGTAAGTTGCACACATGGAACACAAGGAGAAGACTAGGGAGACATTGAGAACAGGAACAGAGAGAATGTTGGAGTATTGTCGCTGGGACGTGGAGTACAGGTTAACAATACTTTCTCGAAATGAGACCAGACAACTAAGAGGCTTGAGGTGTGTGTTTAAATACTGTGTCCGGCTAGTTAGCTTTAAGGGCTTCAGGTGTGCGTGATTAGAGTTCCGGTGATGGTGCTCTGTGATTGGTTGGTGACAGAGCTTGGTGTGTCTCTTACACAAATATCTGCCATTTTTCATAAGTATAAATGGCGTAATTACTTTTTACAATTATTGCAAAGAACTGCTACTCTTACATAGTGTCAATAGAATATATCGCTATTTGCACTTCGAGTAAATAGCATCTTAGAAAATATGCTTTTTTCACTTTTTTCTATTTGTACAATAAACTTTGAATAATATTTGAGTGAAAACAAACTCATTTTTACAGTGTACCTCACGCAGATTCAGACTCCAAAGGATTTCATCAGCACAAGATGACAGTGGCAATTTCTTGGGCATTTTGGATTATATAGTTGAAGGAAATAGAGAAGCGACATCTTTTTTTTTTTACAATCTATGGTACATCTGCTGCCACCTGCTTATAGATGATGCTAAATGCAGTTTTAAACTTTATTTAAATGACTGTTACAAAAAAGAAAAACAGGTGAGTTTTTTTATTGTTGAAATTAGCTGAAATGATGAGAGTACAAAGAAATACAGGCTATATAATCAGTACAGTGTGTCTCATTGCAGAATCAGAAGAGCTGCTGGATTCAGTGCAGCAGGAAGTAGGAGAGCAGAGAAGAGCAGAGGACCAGGAAGCTCTGGGTGTCACTCTGAGCACCATTATATACAGAGCTCTGGGTGTCACTCTTATGCATGAAGCTCTGGATGACACTCTGGGTGACTCTTTTATCACGGTTATACATGGAACTCTGGGTGACGCCCTGTGTATCACCATTACACAAGTTCCCCTTACAGCATGAGATCTCCGTAACATCTATAGATGTTGGGGTATCGCAGAAAGTTTTAGAGATACACCCTTTTACAACTATTGGTAGGCCTCTGATAATCACTGATGAAAAGAGAGAGAAAAAAAAAACAGGTTTAGTCAATCTGAGTTGGTATGTATGCTTTGAGCATAGTATTATATGTGAACCGAGTTGGCCATTGGTAGCTGTAAATTCTATCAGTTAATGATGGAGAGGCACAAATAATGACTTTAATCTTCTTATTTTCCAGACTATCACCTGTAGATGTAATGCAGCGGTCTTCAGTCCCTGAACAGCTCAGTATGTTTGAGCAGCTCTGATCATCACAATAGTAACATTTATTTCCATTAGGAATGTTCTTTCGGGGGATCTATAGGAGGGAAAAAAATATTATTTTATTTTCTCTACAAATATAACATGTAATAATGAAACACCACTCCTTTAGCTGCCCCAATTCCAAATCAGTTCTTGATAGAAAATCAAGTCTACTCTGCAGTTTTTTTCCTGACTGAATGTCACATGGAAGTAAAATGAGTGTTGACTTTGAAGACGATAGTCATTTGCTCTTGGTAAATAAAGTACAATACCTGGATCTTTGGCATTACAAAAGTCAGTGCCACAGCAGGAAGTAGACACCTTTACATCGCCAAAGTTCAAGGACCCACTTCTACAGCCAGCAGAACATCTTTTTTTCTGAGTTTCAATACTAAAGTTACCTTAAAAAAAACAACAAAAACAAAAAAAACATGAATAATACAGGAAAAATGGTTCAACTGCTCATTGTTTTGTTGGAAAATGTATTTATGAATCATTAGAAAGAATTAGAAAGAAGCAGTGTGAGAGTTAATAAAAAAAGTCTTTCTGATAATGTATTATCTCACAACTGCAGAGAAGACAACATTTAGCATTTTTATACAATTGCATTGTTACCGTAACAATCTGAGAGAAAACAGAATAGCAGAAATCTAGAATATTCTGTGACTGAATTTGTTCATTTTTGCCAGAAAATGAGTAGCAGTTCTGTGACAAGTTACATACATCACTGTTTCAGCACCAGTAAATAATACCAGCCTCTCCATTAGTCACATATAAACATGAACTTACCGATATCCATTACCGTTGTTGCGCTGAAGCACCTGTAAAATCCGATGGGACATTGCACCACTTTTTTCACACAAGAATCCAACAGATACATGCACTCATAACAATAGTGAGAGGACAAATATGATCTGTAGTCGAACTCAGGAACATTATAAAAACTATTTGTCTTTGTACCTGCAGTGAACAGAATGAACAGAAGAAAAACTGAGATTTGCAGATCCATCTTTGATCAGCAGGTGAATGAAATAGCATGCCTGTTTGAGCACCCATTTTATAGTTTATCGGAAGGGGAGGGTCGTTATGAGGAAATGGAAGTTTAAAAGAAAGAGAATGAAATAAAACAAGTGGATAGTTTATGAAATATTAACTTAAATTTGCATATTTGTCAATTAATGACAAAGTGAAGTTTAAAATCAATCTCTCTATTTGTAAGGGAGGAATGTAATTAATAATAATAAAAAAAAATATTTTGTTGGAAGAAAATTAAAATTTTCAATGATTTTTGGTGAATTATCCCTTTAACCACAAACTGTCAAAGAAGCAGTAACATCAAATTCATTTGTTTTAGAATTGATCACAGACGTTTTAAGCTAGTGAACTGCATTGCTTTTCTGATCCACCAGCTAGACCAGCATCAAAGTACTAACCTCAAAAACAAACAAAAAAAACAAAAAAAAAAAACAGGAAACTCATGTAGGTCAAGGCTGGTTTATTTCATCAAGGTATAGAGGACTTAACTGTGTGTGTTTACAGTAGGCAAACCTTTGGACCGGACAGTTAGACAGTTTAAGATTCAACCTACATCTGTTAGTGATGAAGGGAAGTTATGGAGAAATCCCAGCTAACAGATTTTTGTTATAAGAACATTCTTCAAATATTTAGTGTTGGTTCTGGGAATGTAAAAAATGTCCAGTTTTCTTGACGTTAGAGGAACATGTTTTATAAAGTATGATGTTCCTCAAACGTTCTTTCAACTTAATTTTGATTTAAAATTCAACATTCTAGGAACGTTGATTCGTAACAGTCCAGTTTCCTTAATGTTAGTAGAATGAAAGAAAGAGAAATAACACAAGCTACATATTTCTTTTGGAATTTGAGAAGACAGTAATAAACCGATTTGATAAACATTGTTTGTAAAACTGTTTGAATGTTAAGATGTTGACACACACTTGGACATCAACACTCACCATACAAACCTCAATAATGGTGACAATCAAAAAAAAAAAAAAAATCAGCTGCATAATTTATTCATGCTGCAGTGCATGCTGGGAGCCATGTCACCATTGTTGTGTTTCATACGGCAAATGTTGATGTGTGAGTGTATAAATGACACAAAACATGTTTTAAACAGGAAGTGAACAATAACAGTGTTGTTTATACACTCACAGACATCAACATTCAGCATCTGAAACACAACAATGTTGTTGCAAATTATCTTTATCACATCTGCTGAGTTTAATATTTTTCAATAATGCACTGTAAAAAAGTAATACACTCTATCTGCTCAATAAAATTGTGATAAGATTTGAGTTAGAATTAATCTAATTAATTCCTTAAAAGTCAACCATTTAAAATGTGTGAAATTAGCAAACACCAATACAAAAACCACAAACTGACATAAAAAGCAAAGAGTCAAACTGCCCGACTAAAAGGAACACTGATCGCCATAACGGTGATCAAACATTTTCAATAAAATCAAGACCAACATCTAAACCTCTGTTAATTCTTGTGTTTCTCTTTCCTTCAATGATTCTGCTTGTTATCATCAGGTGTCATCAATGTTGGCAATAAAAAATAAAGAGTTCTTAATTCTCAATTCTATTCTAATTCAATTCTAATTGTTGAATTTAATAATATTGCTTGTAATCTGTTGCCAAAATTTTATTGAGTAGATATATCGTATTACTTTTTACAGTGTGCTTCAATTCTGTAAGTCAATTACAGAAAAAGCAGTTGTTTAAACCACTTTAATGCAGTCATTTGGCCATTAAAACAGACATGTTGATCTGCTTTATCAATGCAGAATTGTTTTCTGAAAACACCTGCAGTTGCTGAAATAGAATGCAACAGAAGTCAGGAGACCAACTAAAGCAAACACTGATCTCCATGAGGGTGATCCCAAACTAAACATTTTCAACCAGACATCAACATCTAAACTGTTAATTCTCAATAAGAACTGCTGTAAACATCTGACAGAAATAAAGACAGTCTGGTTAGTAATAAGTGAAGCTGGTAAAGCTGTCTGTGCAGTTGTTTAATCAAATATTCAGAGATTTAATGTCTTTTATCTTCAGTTGATTTAATGTAATCTGTTCTTATTTCTCTTTCTTTCAGTGCTTGTTCACAGCAGGTGTTTGAATGATTGATTGAAACAATGTTGAATTTTTAACCTTTTTAACCTTAACCTTTAAACATCATACCTTATAAAACATGTTCCTCTAACGTCAAGAAAACTGGACATTTTTTTACGTTCCCAGAACCAACACTGAATATTTGGAGAATGTTCTTATAACAATAATCTGTTAACTGGGATAGTGCAAGATTAGTTCCCATTCTCTTTTCACATCAGTTGTTTTCACTGTTGTTGCAACTATCTAAACCATGTTTTAGGATGTGTTGTGGGGTTTTTCTTTTGTGAAAAAAGGCCTCAACATTTAACATATAGTATAACCATTTATAAGACATGTTATCTATTAATAACTGTTTTATCTATTCATTTTAAATGAGAGCTTCCATATTCAAAAAAGCTTTTGCAATGCAGACATAGACGTGTGAATGTGTGAATGCAATCTGTGTCAGAGGTTCAGTATCAGTGAGTCAGAAAAACATGTTGAAAAATTGTAAATGCAACAGTTCCAACATTTATAGTTATTTTGTTATTCAGTTTAAAATGTGCATCCAAAAGATATGCAACTTGTGTTGAGTTTTTATTATATTTTATAACATTTTTAAAGCAATGTACAGAAAATTAGATACATTATGAGACATTAAATTAGATACATATATATAACACAACCTGTATGTGTTTGTTGATTGTATTGTATAAGCGTACAAAACGACATATATATTTGTCCATTTATCATGCATGCATTTGTGGAAGATCTTCATTTATATGTGGATCATTTTGTGCATGTGTGAGAGGATGCACCTGAGAGACGTGAGAACCAGGTTATGCATGGCATGAGTGGTTTTGTGAAATGAGGGGGCAAATTCCCCTCTGTGGTTTGGTGTTTTTCTTCTTTAAGCGCAAAGTACTGAAAATGAATTTTCCATTTCCATTTGCATAATACATATATGGAACAGCACTGACCCTAGAACAATAAACCATTATCATGAGATATTTTTTATATCTTTAATTAAGGCCCCGTCCACACGGAGACGCGTTTCAGTGAAACCGCACAAATTTTTTATCGGATAGGCGTTTCATCCACACGGATCCGGCGTTTTCGAAAGGTGAAACCGGTATTTTTTGAAACCGGGTCCCAGAGTGGAAAATTTTGAAAACGCCGGCTTGGCGTTGTCGTGTGGACGGGGCAATCCGTATATTTTCTGAAACGATGATGTCATCACCCCACGTGTCGACCCCTAGTCAGACGCGCTAACACCACAAAACAGCACCAACAACAGCAATAACAGACTCTACATGCTTGCGTTCATGCTGCAGAAGCTACTGAACCAAAATAAAGTGTTATTTCTAAGCTTTGCTAAAGTTTGTATTCCGTGCGCAAGGTTTACGCGCATGCTCCAAGTCTTCTTCGCTGCTTTAAGTGCATTTCTGCGGCAGAATTACAGCGCCACATAATGGTCTGGCATGTATACTACATCGTTTTGAGTCGTTTCAGTGGTTTCGTGTGGACGCAGATATTTTTTGAAACGAGGAAAAAAAAATATCGGTTTAGGGTAAGCTCCGGCTTCGTGTGGACGTAGCCTAACAGATTATTTATTAAAACCCTTAATTAAAAAAGATTAATATATTAAAAAGTCACTTCAACTTATTAAGTTTAGGTGGGTTTTTTTTGTTGTTGTTGTTGTTTTGTTTTGTTTTTTGTTTGTTTGTTTGTTCACATTGCTTCAAATGCAAAACAGTAACAAGCATCTTTGTACAAACGTTTGTTTGTTCTTTATGACCATTATGACCACCTTCCTAATATTGTGTTGGATCCCCTTTTGCTGTCAAAACAGCCCTGACCCATCTAGTCATGGACTCCTCTAGACCCCTGAAGGTGTGCTGTGGTATCTGGCACCAAGATGTTAGCAGCAGATCCTTAAAGTCCTATAAAGGCTGATTTATACTTCTGCGTCGAGTGTACGCCTCGAGTGTAGCATACGACGTAGCCTGACGTGCACCTCTTCAAAACTGTAACAACGCGTCAAATCTACGTGGACCGCAAGCGCTCTGATTGGTCTGCTAGAACCCCTCCCTCGGGTCAAAAATCTGACGCGGAGCACTCGGAGAAGAGCGAGCATTTTCAACTTCCATAAGAATGAAAAAACACTCTGTTTCAGAGGACACATACAGTCAAACTGCAACAAAAGTCATTACCTATTTGCCGCTTCTCTGCCGTTTCTGTTTGTAAGCTTCTCTGACAACGTACATGACGAACTGCTTCTTCTTCGGCTTTTGCCTTGATGCTCAACATGACCGCGGACACTGCCTCCTAGTGGTCTGCATGCACGTCGACGCGGACAACAACGCAGAAGTATAAATGAAAACAGACGCATAGCATACGGCGCAGAGGCTCTGGCGTAGGTCCGACGCAGAAGTATAAATCAGCCTTAAGTTGCGAGGTGGAGCCTCCATGGATCAGACTTGTTTGTTCAGCACATCCCACAGATTCTCGATTGGATTGAGATCTGTGGAATTTGGAGGCCAAGTCAACACCTCAAACTCGTTGTTGTGCTCCTCAAACCATTCCTGAACCATTTTTGCTTTGTAGCAGGGCACATTATCCTGCTGAAAGAGGCCCCAGCCACCAGGGAATACCGTTTCCATGAAAGAGTGTACATGGTCTGCAGCAATGCTTAGGTAGGTGGTACGTGTCAAAGTAACATCCACATGGATGGCAGCACCCAAGGTTTCCCAGCAGAACATTGCCCAAAGCATCACACTGCCTCTGCTGGCTTGCCTTCTTCCCATAGTGCATCCTGGTGCCATGTGTTCCCCAGGTAAGTGACGCACACACACTCCCGGCCATCCACGTGATGTAAAAGAAAACGTGATTCATCAGACCAGGCCACCTTCTTCCATTGCTCCGTGGTCCAGTTCTGATGCTTCACTGTTGTCTCTTTTCGGTGACTGCAGTTTTGGAGATGCTCTGACCCAGTCGTCTAGCCATCACAATTTGGCCCTTGTCAAACTCATTCAAATCCTTACGCTTGCCCATTTTCCCTGCTTCTAACACATCAACTTTGAGGACAAACGGTGCATTCCAAACAGGATATATTGCCTTCCGTAGGGCACTTCAGAGTGAAAACAATCATGGCCGCCATAATGAAGAGTCGTTCCAAACCGAAGTGCTCAAAATTGGCCACTTCAAGGGCCCTTCTGATTTTTCGAAGGGTACAACTGATGGACACTTTGGGCCCCCATGATCCTTTGCACAGGGAAGTTGTTTGACATCACAGAATGGGTACAGGAGGTTAAGAGTTCGATTTTACCTATAAATGTATGTATAATATTTTTCTATACTATTGCAATATTTATATGAGTTAGATGTCATACATTATTATGGTCAAAATGGCATTGTACTTTACAGCTCCCTTTATCAGTCCATTCAAATGTTTCAAATACATAGACACAATATACAATATGTTTAATGTAGGACACCAGCAGTAGCTTATAATGTTACTACAGTAAATTAATGCATATTAATACAAAGAGTAAACCAGGGGAAAAAGTTGAAGGCGTTGCCTTGATCGTCTCATTAAGATGATGCTGAAGTGCGTTCCACATAAAGAGTTTTTTTGACCCCTACGATTCATCCCTTTGAAGCTCTCACTCCGGAGGGTAAACCCTTTGAAGGGGTTAGGGCATAGGGATGAGCCCTTCCAAATGGAACGGAGGGAAAATGTTCACTTGCTGCCTAATGTCCACCTACTAACAGGTGGCATGATGAAGAGATGATCAGTGTTATTCACTTCACCTTTCAGTGCTCATAAAATGCCTGATATGTGTATATATTATTAATATCACCAGCTTTTTTTTTTCATTAGTGATTAATTAGTGAACACGACTGGTGTCATGATTAACTAGACTGAAGGGTCACTAAAATCTGACTCACTCAAGGTTGTAATTTCAAGCCATTAAGTAATTTTTCAATTTCAGTTCCATTGGGCTCAAGGAAGGCAATAGAGATGCTACTCCCTGCTGAACATTTAAGTTTATGTCTGTCACAGACACATGCTGGGTTTCTCATGACACATATTTCCATGGTATCTGCAGGTATTGTGTGTTTTAATGTGAGGTGTGAGGTGGCTGTGGTTCAGGTAAACCCAATGGGGACAAAACGACCACACAAAGATGGCAATATCTAAAATCCTTGTGTCTACATTTTTTGGTCCCCATGAGGAAAACAGCTCATAAAATCATACTAAATTATGGTTTTGAAAATGTTAAAATGCAGATTTTTTTTTCTGTGATAGGTAGGGGTAGGGGATAGATTAGAATATTTGTACAGTAGCCAAAAATGTCTTTGGCATGTCCCCAATAAACATGGAAACCTAACATGTGTGTTTGTGAAATGAGAAAAGGTCAATGTTGCACAGTCCAATATTGTATGTCCCTGCACCAGCACCCTCTTGTAAATTCATTTTCTGTTTATCTATCTATCTATCTATCTATCTATCTATCTATCTATCCATATGTGTGCATGTGTGTATTAGTTTTTTTTTATTCGCTTTGGTACTATTTTCACAAGTAAGATGTACATTTTCAAAACTCTTAGTACAAAAATCCAAACTGATCACATTTGTAACACAGCTAGTCATTCTTTAAAAACTTGATCTCATGCTTTCATTCTAGCTGTACATATTTTCATTTTACATAATCACTGTTTCAAACACAAGATCATTGTAATATGTAATGAGAACATCACAGAAACACAACAGGATGATCTTCTTTCAGTTTAGTACTTTTAACAATCAGTTAATTCAATAGCAAACAATGCAAGATACATGTTTCAAATGAACCTTGTTGCTGAAATAATTACAGTTACACAGGCTACAGATGCCATTAGAAAATACACTTACATTACCTAAATTACATAACAGACATAAAATCCTTAATGTTTGTAATAGTATCTATTCAGTGTGTCATCAAAAGGTGTGAAGTATGACAGTAATGAGGTTTTGAGTAGAACAGTGTTTGCTGCCAATACAGTAAGTGTTCTCACTGTATATGACTGAATCTATAACTGATCTTATAGACGTTACGTTGGTATATGTGGTTTACGGGGACTCTCCATAGATGTAATGGTTTTTATACTGTACAAACTGTATATTCTATCCCCTACACTAACCCTACCCCTAAACGTACCTATCACAGAAAACTTTCTGCATTTTTACATTGTATAAAAAAAATATAATTTCATATGTTTTAGAAAGTTGTTTTCCTCATGGGGACAAAAAAAAAATCCAAACAAGGTCTAAAATTACTGGTATTACCATCCTTGTTGGGACATTTGGTTCACAATGCAGTGTTTACCACACACACACTTTGAAAATTGTGGTCATCATCTAAGATAAATTGCTTATAATTCATTACATTTTATTATCCATATCGGAAATTGCAAATCATTTCTATAGAAACTATGCCTATAGAATCAATATATATTGAAATCTATAGGTGTACCAAATGATTCATTGATTAGCCATTAAGATAATTTGGATTAAATAATAGACAGATGTATTAAACTGAACGAAAAGAGATACAAATCACAAGTTTGATAGTAATAGCATTATGAAACGCAGTCACTGTGAATGAAACATTTATATAGATGAAATACTTATTTTGTGTTGTGAAAAGGATACTTTCTGATTTTATGTATTGTACTAAAACAATTGAAAATATGCTGAAATGTTTGAAAAAAAACACACTTTTGATGATCTGTTGTGATATTAGTACTAAGAGTTTTGAAAATGTACACCTTACTTGTGAAAATAGTACCAAAGCAAATAACAAAAACTAACTTTATATACATTACATAGGCCTATTTATTATTTATATAACCTTAAGTTTTATAGTATAGCATTCTGAAACACTCTTATACCATAAATGTTATAATATATTACAGTGTTATAGTCAGGGATGCACATAAGTGGTGCGCATGCATGGTAAAAATAAATGATGCGCACCAGAAAACATGGAGGGAAGCGCTTTTGAGTACCAACATTTTTGAGTACCGGTTCACAGGGACACGTTTATTTACTGGAGTAGGATTTTTCTCCATCTCTGGTATGATAGTAATCACGATGATAAGAGTGTTCTTTAATTATTGCAATGGTGCAACGGATCGCAGTTAATCTGTGATCCATACGGATAAGGTCCAATGGTTCGACACACATGTGATTCGTGGATTAACTGCTAAATTTATCCATCTTAGAGTGAAAGTTTATCATTTGGATGTGTTTTGTCTCGCCAATAAACTCATTCAAACGATTATTTTAAATGAAAATAATGTCATTTATTACTCACCCTCATGTCATTCCACACCCATAAGACCTTCATCTTCGGAACACAAATTAAGATATTTTAGTTGAAATCCGATGTCTCAGTGAGGCCTGGATTCAAAGCAATGACATTTCCTCTCTCAAGATCCATTAATCTACTAAAAACATATTTTAAACAGTTCATGTGAGTACAGTGTGTTACGTATGCAGGTAGAGAGATGAGGCTGATACGGATTTCCACAATAGCAACTATACATTTATTAAACAGAAGGCAGAGATCACCAAACATACATCTAACAAAACAGAGAACGGACAAGGAGTGCAGGGAGTGAGTGCCATATAAAGGGAGTGATGATAATAGAGTCCAGGTGCAGGTGAAGAGTGATGATGAGGAGCTGACGAGGGAAGTGAGTGCAGGTGACGAAACAGGAGGATCATAGGAATTAGAGTCCAGGGGAACAAGGGATCTGTAACAGTACCTCCCCCTCCCGGTAGGCGCGTCCTCCCGCTGTAAATGGAACAACCGGGAGGGGGGTGGGCGCCTTGGAGACCTCAAGCCGGTGCAGGGGGAGGAGCAGACTGGAGTGGAGGTCTCCAGGGCGGGTTCAAAAGCCATGGCGGGTCAGGGGCCGTGGGCAGCCATGGCGGGTCTGGAGCCGTGGGCAGCCATGGCGGGTCTGGAGCCGTGGGCAGCCATGGCGGGTCTGGAGCCGTGGGCAGCCATGGCGGGTCTGGAGCCGTGGGCAGCCATGGCGGGTCTGGAGCCGTGGGCTGCCATGGAGGGTCAGGTGCAGCGAGCTGCCATGGCGGGTCAGGAACTGAAGCCTTCATGCTGTTGAGCCCAGGAGGCGCAGAAGGACTGGCGGGAGATGGCGGAACCCACGGCTCCGCCGACCGAAGCGTAGCCGGGGCTCCAGAAGGCCGCAGTAGAAGATAGACGACATACAACAAAGTGAACACCGGGGGGAGTGAGGAGGCCAACTGGAACTGAGGGACGGAGGGACAGAGCGGAGACAGAGGAGTGCAGTCCAGAAGTGAGGGCAGGCTGACGAGGGACCAAGGTGTGAACGGGGGCAGGATGGAGACTGGTGAGACTGGTGGACTGATGGACCATGGTGGAGACGAGGGAGGTTGGAGCCAGGGTGTAGGTAATTGCCCAGAGGTCCGAGGTGGAGATCTGGGCGAGGGGGCTTGAGGTGGAGGTTCAGTGCAGACATAAATAGGAGGAGGCGGGAGAGGGAGGCAGGGAGGGAAAACAATCTTTGGGCTGGAGACTTCTATAATAAAGTTCATAATAGGAGCGGCTGGCTCGGCGGTACAGTGATTCAATATTAATATTATAAAGCGATGAGAATACTTTTTGTGTCCCCCCAAAAAAACCCAAAATAGCGACTTTTCAACAATATAGGTCAAGGTCAAGGTCAAGGTCAAGTTTATTTATATAGCCCTTTAAAACAGCATAAATGCTGACCAAAGTGCTGCACAATATACCAAACAAAACATCCTCATACAATACAATTTAAACACTAATAATAAAATATCAAAAGAAACCAAACAAAAGTAATAAAATTAAGACAGGAACATCATGCAATATAAAACAATATTTAAGACTAAAAAATTAATATCAAATTACACATATGCCTGTATATAGTGATGGCCGATTTCAAAACACTGCTTCGGAGCTTTACTAATCGGATCAGTGTTTCGTATCTCCTATCAAATGGCTAAACTGCTGAAATCACGTGACTTTGGAGCTCCGATGCACTGATTCAATTCGTAAAGCTCTGAAGCAGTGTTTTGAAATCGGCCATCACTATATTGTTGAAAAGTTGTTATTTTGTTTTTTTTGGTGCACAAAAAGTATTCTCGTCGCTTTATAATATTATAATAATATTAATATTATGAACTGATTTAAATATGTTTTTAGTACCTTTATGGATCTGGAGAGAGGAAGTACCATTGCTGTCTATGGAGGCCTCACTGAGCCATCGGATTTCAACAAAAATATCTTAATTTGTGTTCCGAAAACGAATGAAGGCCTTACAGGTGTAGAACGACATGAGGGTGAGTAATAAATGACATTATTTTCATTTTTGGGTGAACTAACTCTTTAAAAGCAGAAGAAGAGGTGAAAATCAGGACTCGCAAGCTGTTATGTGCACACAGCCTCACACCCCTGAATTAATTCCTCTTTTGCGTTTACTTGCGCTTGAAAGGACACATACACACAAAATTATGTCAAAGTACCTGACTCGGCAAGTATTCTCTCAGTTATGTCATAAGTGAACAGTTGAGAAAGAAACCGGATGTGTGTCAGTTATTCGGTCCGTGCTTTCCTTCTTAAAGTGACAGCAGCCTAATATTCTTGCTGTTGTCTGTGTCATTAATGTTAGTAAAATAAATAAAATTGAAAAAAAAAAAAAAATCAGTCAGAAGTCAGGAGGAAAGAGATAAGGACAGCTTTTAGGAGAAGTGTTTCAAGTGTGAGTACCAAGCAGCATCTCCAGCTGCTCCCTTGAGAACCAGACCAAAAAAGTTATGTGCACCCCTGGTTATAATATATACAGTACTCAGCTTAAATGTACACCCCCTCTAAACGATCACTAATGCGTTTAGAAAATATCTCCACCTTAGTCAGTCGTCTCTCAGTTCTGCAAAAATACCAAATGTTAGAAGTACTCGTGGCTACAAATCAGTTTGACAATTGAGTTTGAGGGCGTACAGTGTAGATGAGCCTGCAGACCAAATTCCCTCATGGTCATTACAAGAACATGTTCAACTAATGCTTGTATTTCATCAGGAACAAATGTCCTTTAATCCCGTCCACTTCTTTTTTCTTTTCCCCTACCTTTTCTCTTTGTCTCCCACCACTAGCACTCATTTTCCAAAGCACATAATCACCTGTGGCCATATTTGTATTATCCTGAGATTCTGATCAGTCATCAATTTTGCTACTTAATGTTTACAGATGGATAAATTATATAAGTTCAGTGTGACACTTGAGTTATTTATATTATGTGTTTGTGTTTTCTAAATGAGAACATGGTTTAACCTGTGTAAAATGAGGGCATTTTTGTGCAGTTTCACAGAAAACATTAAGAAAACTGGAACATGTGTGAAACATTTTGAGAAACGTGTCTTTGTTTCTAGAACTGAATGAATGGTTTGGGAAATTGGGCCAACTGAGCCAGTTATAGTGTGTTAGCAATCGAGAAAAACTGTATAACAGTGTCTTCTGACAAAAGACTTTCTCTCCCTCCCCTAGGCAGTCGTCTCTCCATTATGCAAAAATACCAAATGTAAGAAGTGCTTATGGCTACAAACGGTTTGGGAAATTGGGCCAACTGAATCAGTTATATCGTGTTAGTAGCAATAGAGAAAAACTGTAATATTTTCAGCCACAAAATCTGAATCATACATCACATTCATACTTTCAGAAGTTTCTTTTTTGTCCCAATAGAAACTGAACTTAATTTTGTTAACCATTGGAAACAGTTGTTTGTGCACAGTGATGTTCTCCAGTGAATCTCGATCAGTTCAGCGTTCAGATCCGGGAAGTGAGTGAGAGAGCAACGCGCCAGAAAAAAAGAAAAACTTCATGAATAATGCAGCATGTCGCTCGGTGTAAATGCAACTGTACAATAAACCGTGATATCTGTATATGCGGCTTCGAGGAATATGACAGCGAGAGGGCTGAGGGTAATTATTTTACCCCGGCTCAGACTGCTTGCACTGCACAAATCCTCTAAGCGCCGCGTTACAGACCGACGTACAACAACAAATCCAAATGCAGCTTCTCTGTCTGTTTGTGAAAATGAATCAGAGCGGCTGTCTGGAATTTGCAAGTAATGACTTATTTGCTTGCTGTTATCATAAGAAAGAGAATTATACGGTATTAATGCCTTTAATTTACGAATGCAAATAAATCCCTAGAGACATTACATTTAAATGCCTGTACCATCAAAACTGATGTGTTATTATTAAGGTATAGCTGCTGTAAACATGTCAGCAGTTTAACTAACTTGAACTGCTCAGCACTGAAAAGAAAAATGACAGTATATGCTAATACTGCTGTAGCGCCTCGTGTGGCACTGCTGAGAATGCAATAATTGCTTTGTTTATGTGTTGGACACTTTTCAGCGATGTGTGGTTCATGAAAACAAGCTTGTGTAGATACAAATATTTGCATTCATGTGCTTAAATGCAAAGTTATGTTTTTAGTGTATGCACAAATGAGATTTAAGAGCTACAGCCAGAGGAAGATTTTCATGTATAGTGTACAACTAAAGAATTATAGGCATGGTTTCACTGACAGGGTTTAGGTTAAGTCAGGATTAGGCCTTAGTTCAGTTTGGACATTTAAGTATAGCTTTTATAAATGTGCCGGTACAAAAATGTGTAGAAAAAGAACAACATTACTGGTATGCATCTTGAGACAGAACAGTGGCACTGACATATATATTAAAGGGGTGGTTGATTATGATTTCACTTTTTTAACTTTAGTTAGTGTGTAACGTTGCTGTTAGAGCATAAACAACATCTGCAACGTTACGATGCTCAAAGTTCAATGCAAAGTAAGAAGACCCACAAACGAGGGTCAATTCAACACTGGATTTGCACAAAAGATTAACATGACGACACATGCTAGTGGATGAGTTGAATCAACTCCACAGCAACTACATAAATTTATCCACTAACCATTCAGAAACGTCCAGTTTCATTCTAAAAGTTGTAACTTCTTCCTGAGTCTCTCCATCAGTGTCGACTCCAGTTTGAACAATGTAAGGCTGAACACCATTACTGACAATCCTCATTTTGGCTGCGTGAGATTCTCCAGCTTTGTTGTTGTTGAGTAACTAAAGCCTGAGCTGTTAAAGCTCCGCCCTCTTCTGGAAAGGGGGCCGGGAGCAGCAGCTCATTTGCATTTAAAGGGACACACAAAAAAACGGCGTGTTTTTGCTCAAATTTGACAAGCTATAATAAATGATATGTGGGGTATTTTGAGCTGAAACTTCACAGACACATTCTGGGGACACCAGAGACATATATTACATCTTGTGAAAGGGGCATAATAGGTTCCCTTTAAAATGTCAAGCTTGTTTCCGCCACTAAAAAAAATAAAAAAGGTAATTGCGACTTTTTATCTCACAATTTTGACTTTATAATTCACAAATGTGAGTTTATATCTTGCAATTCTGAGAAAAAAGGTAGAATTGTGAGATAAAAAGACGCAATTACTTTTTTTTTTATTTCATGGCAGAAACAAGCTTCCATAGCTTTCAGTTAAAACAGCTCTAACCTGTATTTTAGTCTGGGACTATAGGCTTAAGCCTTGCCTGTGAAACTGGGAAATAGTGCATGAATCATTTCGACTACTTGATGTTGTGATGCTTTTTTGGTGCTTTTTGTGTCTTTTTGCACAACATCTACTGTAAACTGTTTTCATTATGTGAAGGAGCAGCTTTCTTGTTATCGTTGCATGCAAGAAAGCAAGTCGTGTTTGGGTATCGACAAGCAGGTGAGTAAATGATGACTGAATTTACATTTTAGATCATTTTCTATTGGTCACAAACTTATAAGACATCATTTGATTGACAACCTTGTAGATCAGTAATACAGCCGTGTTTGCTTTTTCTCCCTAGTGATACAAGACAAGTTCCCAGGACATTGCGGGACCCATGGGTGTGGAAATAGAGATGAGAAACGAAATGTGGAGCTGGGAACTTCTGAGGGGCTTAAGGAGGATCGATTCTTCACCTCAGAAGGAGAAAATAGCAATCGACAATCCTGTGAGAGGCTGAGGGATTCTCCTTTACCTTTTACCGCTGGAGACAATCTCAGGTCAGACTCCAGGACAGAGAGTTGAAACGCTGATCTTTGCTTCACCTGTGCATGTAATTAAAGTGTTTGAGCCTGAGAAACTGAGGAAGCGGATCAGGACTGTCATTTTAGAACTTTGAGAACAAAGACTTGCATGTAAATTCAGTTGATTAAGTCATTTTCCAATGTCAGGCTGCTCTTGATCTAAATCCTAAACTTAGCCAAATTTACCATGGTAAAATGTTTTTTAAAACACTTACTGTTACTTTAGAAAAGCTGTTGATTTGGTTAATGCCACAAAAATAAGAAAATAATGTTAAAAATGACAATTTACCATGGTCTTCATGCTATTCAGTACAAAATACCACTTATTGTTACTATAGAAAAAAACTGTGTTCATTTGGTTAATGCCAAAATAAATAAGAAAAATAATGTAATAATAATAAAAACAGAAAAATGACCATAGTAAATTATTATTATTTTTTTTTAAATTCCACACTTGTAACTATAGGAAAAAAATGATTCATTTGGTTAATGCCAAATAATAATAATAATAATAATAATTTAATAAAATAGAAAAAAAGACAAAAAAAATACTATAGTAAAAATGTTATTCAGTACAAAATGCCACATTTATTGTTACTATATTAAAAAAAAAAAAAAAACCTGTATTCATTTAGTTAATGCAACAAAAAATAAGAAAATAATGTAATAAAAAAATGGGGGAAAAAATGTCCGTTGTAAAAATGCACAAAACACCACAATTATTGTTACTATAGAAAAAAAACTGTATTGATTTAGTTAATGCTACAAAAAAAGAAGAAAAATTACCATGGTAAAAATGTTATTCAGTACAAAATACCACATTTATTGTTAATATACAAAAACTGTATTGATTTTGTAAATGCCATAAGAAAAAAAGTAAAATAATGTCATATAAAATTAGACATAAATGATATCAAAGTGGCTTACAAAAAAAATTTAGTAATGATACATTGTAGGAGTAAAACTAAAGTGCTCCTAAGAATAAATTCTCAATAAAACCAGTTGCCGAAACACAAAGATCACCTTTTAACATCTCATCTATCATCATCAATATTGTGACATTTGAGCTTCCCATAAAATGATTTTGTTATTGTTATTGAATTAAAAGCCATGCAGGATTGACATGATGCACCGTTATGAAGCCCTGCTGGACTGTCGTGAGTCGTTCACATTAATTCTGCTGCAGAATCAGACAGAGAAAGTGCTTTGGGTGAACATGGTTTAAAACAGCTGTTTTCTGTGTGAATGTGTGTTAAAATGTAATTTATTCCTGTGATCAAAGCTGAATTTTCAGCATCATTACTCCAGTCTTCAGTGTCACATGATCCTTCAGAAATCATTCTAATATGCTGATTTGATGCTCAAGAAATATTTCTAATTATTATCAGTGTTGAAAACAGTTGTGCTGCTTCATATTTCTGTGGAAACTGTGTACTTTTTATTTTTCAGGATTCTTTGGTGAATAGGATGTTTAAACATTTATTTGAAACAAATCTTTTGTAACATTATAAATGTCTTTACTGTCACTTTTGATCAATTTAATGCATCCTTGCTGAATAAAAGTATAATTTCTTCAAAAAAAACCTTTTAGCAGTATTTTGTTTAGCCAGTTTGAATTTTATTCATTCAATAAATGCAAATATCACCTTCAGCAAATAAAATATTGTCAAAGAAACTGTATATTCCTTGCAAATTATCAAATAGCAACTCAAAAAACTTCATTTATGATAAATGAAGTCGCTTTGGATAAAAGCATCTGCTAAATGATTGACTGTAAATGTAAATATAATTTGTTGTCATTCCTACATATTGTTTAATATGCAATGTGAACTCTTTGCCTCTGAAGATAGAAACAGCTTGCAAAACAGATATTAGTGTTGTAGTTACCAACAGCAGAAAAATAACATCATAAAGTCCATAATCCTAAAACAGCAATAATTTATTCATGCTGCAATGCATGCTGGGAGAATGCAAAGCCTTAACAAATAAGCAACTTTTTAATTAAATTGTTTATTTACAGTCTGTTTGGCTAGTTGAGATGATATTTGGGGGAATATCGTTGATCTAATGTATTTGTTTATTTATTCACATTTGTTATCTGTGATTCAGAATCATGTTTAATTAGATTTTAATCTCTTTGCATTTGCAATTGCATTTAATTGCTTTTTTTACAGTGGAGAACATGAGAGTTTATTATTATTATTATTATTATTATTATTATTATACTTATGTTGCCACCACCAGAATAAGCCTGCAGTACAGTGATTTCATCACAGTTAAGGAAAACTCCACTTGTGTCATGCCTAAAGCCCATTCACACCAAGAACGATAACTACAAAGATAACGATAAAGATATAGTTCTAAAAATCGTTCTAAATATGAAAGAATAGCACTGTCCAGCTATAACGATAACGATATAGAGGAATGATATCGTTGGGATCACTTTCAGAACGTTTTTTTTCCAGCAGTTGAAAAAACTGACAGCCAATCAGAATCCATTCTAATTTAAGGGCTCACAGATTTAAAATGGCAGACGACAACATTGCGGATAAGTTAATCGCCGAGGTCCAGAAAGAGCCATACTGTTTGACAAATTAAACCACTTTTCAAAGATACTTTAAAGAAAATGGATATATGGAAAACAATCGGTCATACCCTCAGAATAAATGGTGAGAAATATCAATGATGATCATAATGCCAGGCTAGCAAACAGTGTAAAGCCCTGAACACACCAAGCCGACGCCGACAAACTAGTGGTGACGAAAGCAGACTGCGGGGTTAGATCACGTCGGCAGCGTCTGTGTCCAAAGTTGGCCTGACACACGCTCGACAGCCGACGGCCAAGTAGCACGTCTGTTCTGCGCCTGCGCAAGATGAAATGCCTTTCCGTACCAGCAGGTGGCAGTAGCTGAACAGCCAATCAGAATGATCAGATGGCCCGATGGACCGACGAGCTCCGACGCCGATTCAACATGTCGAATCGGCCGAAAAAAAGCAGACGAGGACCAACTTCAGAAAACTTAGTCAGACGACGAAGAAAAACTGCCCGACGGCCGACCGTCAGCTTGGTGTGTTCCTGCCTTAACATAAAATTACCTCAGGTATCCAGAGCTAGTTTCGACAACATTGTCTTACTTCCTTTGAAGTTGCAGTGAAGATGCCGTTGTTTTTATTCCACTATATCGACCTCGTCAGCTAAATTCACTGTTAGATTAAATCGATTCACTAGCTATTCACTCGAGACATAGCATGCTGAGGACATCTGCTGGTTAAAACCTGTAAATGCAACAAGAACAGCAAAAACGTTGTAGCCTACACACTATGAAATCGCAGCGCGTCAGGTTAATAAACAGACGTTATCGTTCGTTAGTGTGGATGCAAATATAGTACTTGTTATAGTTATCGTTCTTGGTGTGAACGGGTTTTAAGAATACTGCTTTTCATGGTAAAATCAATGTAAGGAGTGTAAAGTTGTTGATTTTCTTGTTTTTCTGATGTCGACAGCGCTGCTGTAATTCTCTCTCCATCTCTCCCCCACAGAAAGGGAGTCTTGCCTCATATCTTTGGCCTCATAACTCCTTATTGCTTTGGCTGACTTTACTGCAATACGCGCTGACAGGGGCCTTTGTGCTCTTAGACTAGAGAAACGACATGTATTACAAGAGTCAGTGGGTTCAGATCTAGCTTGAGACAATAAGTTCAGGATCGAGGGCAGACGCAGTGCAGCAGGCGAGGAGACTCACCTGGAGGATTCAAAAGAGACACACGATGGCGCATGTTTTCATGTATTTAAAGGTGAAGCTTTTAGGGTGTTCATATACAGGTGCTGGTCATATAATTAGAATATCATGAAAAAGTTTTTTATTGTAATTTATTTTTAATTATATATTCTAGATTCCCTACATGTAAAGTAAAACATTTCAAAAGTTTTTTTTTTTTTATTTTTATTTTGATGATTAGAGCGTACAGCTCATGAAAGTCCAAAATCCAGTATCTCAAAATATTAGAATATTTCCTAAGATCAATCAAAAAAATGGATTTTCAAAACAGAAAAGTTCAAGTTCTTTAAAGTATGTTCATTTGTGCACTCAATACTTGGCCGGCAGCACATATTACAGCAAATGACTTGCTCCTAGCACAAATTACAGCATCAGTGAAGTGTGGCATGGAAGTGATCAGCCTGTGGCACTGCTGAGGCACTATTGAGCCTTCAGATCATCTGTATATTGTTGCATCGACTGTTTCTCATCTTTCTCTTGAAAATATCCCATAGATTCAGGGGTCAGGCATGTTGGCTGGCCAATAAAACACAGTAATATCATGGTCAGCAAACCACTTGGAAGTGGTTTTTGCACTGTGGGCAGGTGCTAAAGTCCTGCTGGAAAGGGAAATCAGCATCTCCATAAAGCTTGTCAGCAGATGGAAGCATAAAGTGCTCCAAAATCTCCTGAAGATGGCTGCATTGACTTTGCACTTGATAAAACACAATGGACCAACACCAGCAGACGTCACGGCCCCCCAAATCATTACTGACTTCAGAAACTTCACACTAGACTTCAAGTAGCTTAGATTCTGTGCCTCTCCAGTCTTCCTTCAGACTCTGGGACCATGATTTCAACATGAAATGCAAAATTTACTTTTATCTGAAAAGAGGACTTTCGACCACTGTTCACTGTCCAGTTCTTTTTCTCCTTAGCCCAGGTAAGATGCTTCTGACGTTGATTCTGTTTCAGAAGTGGCTTGGTAGTCCTTTTCCTGAAGATGTCTGAGTGTGGTGACTCTTGATGCGCTGACTCCGGCTTCATTTGACTCATTGTGAAGCTCTCCCAAGTGTTTGAATCGGCTTTACTTGACAGTATTCTCAAGCTTGCGGTCATCCCTGTTGCTTGTGCACCTTTGCCTACCCAATTTCCGTCCTTCCAGTCAACTTTGCATTTAATATGCTTTGATACATCATTCTGTAAACAGCCAACCCATTCAGTAATGACCATCTGTGACTTACTCTCTTTGTGGAGGGTGTCAATGATTGTCTCCTGGACCATTGCCAAGTAAGCAGTCTTCCCCATTAGTGTGGTTTCAAAGAACAAGAGATACCCGGAATGTATACTGTAGGGATGGTCATTTAATGAAACTCAAATGTAAATATTCTAATATTTTGAGATACTGGATTTTGGACTTTCATTAGCTGTACGCTCTAATCAACAAATTAAAAAAAAAAAAAAACTTTTGAAATGTTTTACTTTACATGTAGGGAATCTAGTATAAATTGAAAGTTTCATTTTTAAAAATAATTTACAATAAAAAAATGAACTTTTTCACGATATTCTAATTATATGACCAGCCCCTGTAGTTTGTGCTGTGTTGTTTAATGTTCAGAGTCAGTCACGGGAATTAAACTTCATGACTCTGGTGCTTTCAGAAAATTTATCGGTTTGGTTGTCGCGTCAACTTCCGACTCAACCGATGATGTGAGTTTTGGGGTGGGTCTGTTTGTTTAAAAACCATCATTTTTTGTGCAATTCAGTCTGATGCTGCACAGAACTTGATTCAAAATTCCTATGTTTTTTATGTTTTTTTATGTGCATTTTGGGATATCACAAAATAAAATCTGGAAGGAAATGAAAGATGCACTTAAATTCTAAAAATGTCCATAAAAAGCATGTGCGCTCAATTGAGGCAGATTTATGAAGATTTATTTAAGAAGACATGCTCATAAACTACAATGGAAACACATTTACTGAATAAATCCCTTAATGTGCAACAGAAAACTCATACGACTTTGCCTCAACAGAGGAAGTGCTTAGATAACTAGACTAACCAATCTTATTGCACAGCATCTCAAATGTTGGTTTGGTTGTTCTGAAAAGCCTGAGCCAATCAAACACCAGCATCCGAACACAAGATAACATGTCAGTGCTTATTGTGTTTTGTCTGTGTCATTTATGATGGCGGAAAAAAGAGCCACAGTGTCTCCCTCGATTGCAGCATCTTCCCTTTTTATTACAGATATCTTGCACCAGTTTCCCAAGAAATGACGATTATGTTCTCTTGAACACATGGGATGGAAACGCTGCTTTATTTGCAAATGTTTTATGCGATATTACAATTTTGTGCATAAGTTAAATTTGCAACTTTGAATGGAAACATAACTAATGAAATGTGAGCAAAAAATTTGAAGACAAAACAAACTAGAACAAGAGACCAAACCTGCATGTGAATGTGAGTTTTGTGGTGAGAAACCTTTCATCAGGTCAGAACAAAGAGAGACGTTGAACAGATGAAAGACTCTTTGCTTTAAAATACACAGATGCGTTATAAAACATGTTCAAATAATCAAAGGACTCACACAGATTTCAGAAAACAGCAGTGAACTGTAGTACTTAAAGGAGCTGTGTAATGAGAAATCAAATGTTGCCTCATCTTATGAAATAAAAGTTTATTGTACAATGATACTAAAGGGTTAGTTCACTCAAAAATGAAAATTCTCTCATTAATTACTCGCCCTCGTGTCGTTCCACACCCGTAAGACCTTCATTCATCTTCTGAACACAAATTAAGATCTTATTGAGCTTCAGCAAGAACCCATTCTTGTGTTACGCAGCACAGTTTATGTTCGCTGATCAATGTTTATATCTCTTTATGAACTTTTTGAAACATAAAATTGGCTATGGAAGGACAGAAAGGTCTCAGATTTCATCAGAAATATCTTAATTTATGTTCTGAAGATGAACAAAGGTCTTACGGGTGTGGAACGGCATGAGGGTGAGTAATTAATGACAGAATTTTCATTTTTGGGTGAACTAACCCTTTAACAGTTTGAGCAGCATATTTCATCACCAGCTGTTTTATAAATCTGTAAAAAAAAAAAAAGGAGTTAAACATTGGTTACTACGGAAGAGGATTAGGGCCAAGCAATAATAAAAAAATAAAACCATCTCGAGATTAAAGTTGTTAAATTTCGAGAAAAAACTCGTTAAATTCGAGAAAAAAGTTCGAGATAAAATGTTGAGAATAAAGTCATTAAATTACGAGAAAAAAGTTGTTAAATTACGGAATTTGTTCTCATAATTTAATGACTTTTTTCTCGTAATTTAACAAGTTTATTCTCAACATTTTATCTCGACTTTTTTCTCGAAATTTAACGACATTTTTCTCATAATTTAACGAATTTGTTCTCGTAATTTAACAACTTTTTTCTCGTAATTTAATGCCTTTATTCTCAACATTTTATCTCGACTTTTTTCTCGAAATTTAACAAGTTTTTTCTCGCAATTTAATGCCTTTATTCTCAACATTTTATCTCAACTTTTTTCTCGAAATTTAACGACATTTCTCTCATAATTTAACGAATTTGTTCTCATAATTAACGAATTTGTTCTCATAATTTAACAACTTTTTTCTCGTAATTTAATGGCCTTTATTCTCTACATTTTATCTCGACTTTTTTCTCGAAATTTAACGACATTTTTCTCATAATTTAATGAGTTTATTCTCAACATTTTATTTCGACTTTTTCTTGAAATTTAACGAGTTTTTTCTCGTAATTTAAGAGTTTATTCTCTACATTTTATCTCGACTTTTTTCTTGAAATTTAACGAGTTTTTTTCTCATAATTTAACGAGTTTATTCTCAACATTTTATCTCGACTTTTTTCTCGAAATTTAACGAAATTTTTCTCATAATTTAACGAATTTGTTTTCGTAATTTAACGACTTTTTTCTCAAAATTTAATGCCTTTATTCTCAACATTTTATCTCGACTTTTTTCTCGAAATTTAACAACATTTTTCTCATAATTTAACGAATTTGTTCTCATAATTTAACAACTTTTTTCTCGTAATTTAATGCCTTTATTCTCAACATTTTATCTCGACTTTTTTCTCGAAATTTAACGACATTTTCCTCATAATTTAACAACTTTTTTCAAATTTAATGGCTTTATTCTCAACATTTAATCTCGAGATGGTTTTATTTTTTATTATTGCTTGGCCCTAATCCTCTTCTGTAGGTTACAGTTACAGTGTTTACATGAAAATCTTAGAGGCAAATAAATAATTTATTGAAATATTATTATAATTATTGCCACAAAAAAAAAAAAATTGCTAACATTATCAATAGACCTCTGAGGGGAAAAAAGCATGATATGGCTCCTATAGATTTCATGAGATATTATGTTTTCTGCCATCACAGACAGAGAGAAGGAATCACTCTGATTGTTTTGTTTTAATCAAGTCTTGTTCATCATTCACATCTCTTGAAAACTTGCTTACACCGGAAATATTATTCAGTGCAAACATGTCAGGTTTGAAATTATCTTTCCCAATGAAATGAGTGTGTTGAACATCCAGCGTTTGCTGTCTCTCTCTGTAAAGTCTAATAGAGTCTCACTGCGTTTCTATAGTGCAGATTTTCAAATATGTGTGTTAACTAATTACCTAAACAGACTCAAAAGTTTTCTGTTTGATCAGAGAGGATGAGCTGTTTACTCACAACATCCTCACGGCACATAATAATTAGGAAATAAACATCCTAATATCCTGCAAGATGCGCCATCGACTCTGTGACGTCTGTTGTTTCTGAAACACAAGATGAGAGAATCTGTCAGTGCAAACATCTGAAACACGATTAAAATATTAATGATCTGCAGAAAATAGATGATTTAGCTTATAATTTATGGTGAAAATGTGTTCTAGTTTTTCAGAAATAATGCTCTGACTGACTGTCAATCATTTTGCATGGTTAGGGTCTTGAAGAAAGGACACATGGTTTAGCAAGTAAAGACTTTAAGGTATAAATAAAAATCTACACTCAAGAAGAAAAAGTAGCTGATTGTAATTGCTTTCAAAGCAAGCATCTGTCATAAATGTTCATGTGTGTGAAAGAGAGTGAAAGGGGCCGTTCAGTTAAACAAATCTTTATGACAGACAAAGATCTTTTTGGGACAGGTGAGGGCTTGGTAACAATCTTTACCACACACACACTATCCTACCCACACTGTGTTTAATAAATAAGGAGCTCCTGTCAAAGGAAGGGGACATGATAAATCCACACCAGTAAACAGAGACCAAGAGAAATGGGCCGGTCTGTTGGTGAGTATTTGCATATATGTCACTAATGTGATCATCCACAGCCAGTGTGTGTTTTCTGCCACATTAATGACGAGTGTTCTTTAAAATTTGGAAATATTAAGGAAAGCAGCATACTTTGGAGCACTGCCATACAATACTGACATGCAGCTTGTCGGCCACTAGCATTTAGTATGATTTGGGAGGATTTTTTTCTACTGCGGCTTTAAATGCACAAGCTCTTTAAACTCGAGTGGATTCCCATTGTTAATGTTTTTATCGTTCATCAGCTGGGGAAAAAATCATTCTTAAGATATCGCTTCTCTGTCTTTAAAGTTGTGGTTCCTATTCTTACAGAATTGGAAAGGTTATTAAAACTTTACTTTACATTAAAACTATATACCTGTTCACACCAAAAATGATGAGTATAACGATGATTATAACGATAACTTAGATTGATTATGGCCCACACCAAAGCACGATAACATTTTATTATGAGCGCGCGCTGCCGTTAAAGGTGCAATATGTAATATTTTTGCAGTAAAGTATCCAAAAACCACTAGGCCAGTGTTATATATTTTGTTCACTTGAGTACTTACAATATCCCAAATGTTTGCAACTATTTGTAAATCGTGAGAAAATTTCAATTTTAACCAAGGCTCCGGGACGTGTGAGGAGTTCGCCATGTCAATTGCGTCATACCCGCGTTACCCTCGGTTTCCGGTTTTATTTTGTAGAAACCATGGAAACACCAAAGAAGCTTTAATATATTACATGTTTTAATAGACAAGGGAACAACTGTTTTGATATATTTAAAGACAGAAAACTAATTGTTGTTATATAGCTCAACACGTTTAGTCTTATTGTTTAAATCTAATTTTCTTGATTTTTTTGCGAGTACCATGGCTTTACCATGCCTCAGAGAAAAACACTGTTTTGTCAAGTAGCTAACATAGCATAATCAGATGCAGCTTTATTTTTAGTAACAGTAATACAGAATTTTCTCCATCATACAATATGTTTTAAAATTAATTGCATGTCATTTATCAACACAAGCCATCCAGTATTTATTAATATATTCTAATATCGATCATCTTACTGCAGTGTGTCTCAAACAAGTGTCTCACAGCAGCTGCTGAGGCAAACGCACAGAGTAACATTATAACATCATTTTCAACACTCTCAAATGTATCTAATATGATAAACAGAGCTGCGTTACCTCATACTCATGACCGGAAAAAGCGGAAGCGGCGCCGGCGACTGTGTCATAATAAAAGTCCTGCTGCTCGTGACCGTATGTTGATCAATCGCTCCAGCTCCTCGTTCAGCTCCCACAACACTCGGTCCTGCTCTGCTTCATACTACAGTAACATTAATAATCGCATCCATGAACATGATTTGTTCCTGAGTCCTATCCCTATTCTTTT